>NC_085961.1:10981870-10999305 GCF_910591565.1 Cydia splendana
ATTACTTTCTTTCCTAGGTACATACTTACAAACTAGGTACATACCTACTATCCAACAGAAAAAAACACTAAAGTAGGATTACACGTAGGTTTAGTAAAAGCGAATTTCCACGCTTCGGAATAGGCGCCTCGTCTGGAGTGTCACTCCAAACTTTGACAAATGGCTGGTTTGTGAAAATGTTATGAAGTCAAAGTAAGGACGTCTACATCCATCGGATTTGTATACTTACACTAACCGAGTGCATATATGCGTATATAGGTCGATTCGTAACAGATGACCTTCGTTTGATCGCAATTGTATACTAGCGGATTATGCGATGTTTATGCCATTATTGTTTCCACCTAGTCGCGATTCTACACAATATGAATTCCACGCAGCTGAAGTTTATCACGAGCGTTATTCTTCACAGTCATTATTTCAGCACAATCTTGACTCTACCTAGTAGCGATTCTACACAATATTTATTCCACACATCTGCAGTTTATCACATGCGTTATTCTTCACAGTCATTATTTCAACACAATCTTGACTCTACCTAGTAGCGATTCTACACAATATTTATTCCACACATCTGAAGTTTATCACATGCGTTATTCTTCACACAAATATATTACTATACAATCGTCGCAACTCTTATTAATGTTCGACATCGGTCACATTTCTGGTAGAAAGGCACCTTATATGAGTATTTTTTTTTTAATACCTAATAAGGTATTAATACTAACTACTAAGAAACAGTTTTCATATCAGAAATAAACTTCACTGGCCGCAGTGGCCTCTTGTCAAAGCCATTGTCTTGTTTGACGTTATCGCAATTGTTCACGGATCAAAATAAATTAATTTCTACTGCTTAAAGTTACTAAAACCGGAAAAATGGAGGAAAATGAATGGAGGAAAAGACAATGGCTTTGACAAGAGGCCACTGCGGCCAGTGAAGTTTATTTCTGATATGAAAACTGTTTCTTAGTAGTTAGTATTAATACCTTATTGTTAAAAAAAAAATACTCATATAAGGTGCCTTTTTACCAGAAATGTGACCGATGTCGAACATTAATAAGAGTTGCGACGATTGTATAGTAATATATTTGTGTGAAGAATAACGCATGTGATAAACTTCAGATGTGTGGAATAAATATTGTGTAGAATCGCTACTAGGTAGAGTCAAGATTGTGTTGAAATAATGACTGTGAAGAATAACGCATGTGATACACTGCAGATGTGTGGAATAAATATTGTGTAGAATCGCTACTAGGTAGAGTCAAGATTGTGCTTAAATAATGACTGTGAAGAATAACGCTCGTGATAAACTTCAGCTGCGTGGAATTCATATTGTGTAGAATCGCGACTAGGTGGAAACAATAATGGCATAAACATCGCATAATCCATACTAGCGACCCGCCTCGGCTTCGCAACAAGTTATAAACCTAAACCTTCGTCAAGAATCACTCTATTATAGGTGAAAACCGCACGAAAATCCGTTCAGTAGTTTTTCAGTTTATCGTGAACATACAAACAGACTGATGCGGTGGGGGTTTTTGTTTTATAACTTTTATAAGGTGTAAGGTAAACGGTACTAGTGCTCGACATGCTAATACCTTGCTGTCACCTCTATTGACAATGACTTGTACTTCAAGATGACATGTACTGGAACCGCGTCGAGCACCAGTACGTTTACCTTAGTGATAGTAATAATATATGTATACTGAAAGTTCTTAGAATGAACTACATACTTAGCGATCACAATTCACATAAGTATAGAAAATTTTGGCTAAGGATGTCCGTTAAGGATATTTCTTACCTTTTAATGAGGCAAATTGTTCTAAACGTCAAGTTTCTGCTGCAATAGAATTCGCTCAATGGAAGGAAACCGTCGTCGCAGGACTCCTCGCTTCAGTCAGCAGTTTCTGGCTACGCTAGTTACCTACATAGACGTGATTTCGCTTTACAGCCATTCATTTGTTATGTGATAACTACATGACTTATCGGAATGTAATCTTAGATGTAAAATTTAATTCATTATATTATATTGTATTACGAAAAACAGTTGGAATTCATTTGAGTTTCATGCATAGTAACCGTGTTGGCATAAGCTGTAAGTTTATGTTATATTAGTAAATACCTAAATTTGATAAAATTCAATTTATATGGATAATTTTCGTAACGCAATGCAACTTATGAAATGTAAAAAAATAAGTAGACATAACTGAATTAAAAGGTTAATCACACTCGCATTGTTATATGACGTATAGTGACGTTAAGACGTAACGTGACTAAACCAATTTAATTTGTATTAAAATTCCCGTGACGGAAAGTTTAAATGTCGCGAGTGTTATGTTTTATGTTTTAGCTGATACTGTAGTAGTTTTTTTATGTTCCGAATAGAAAAGTAATCTAAATTCCTTTGTATTGGTTTTGGATGTAATTTATCCAGTCGCAACCGGAACTAATTGGATAGGGATAGACGAACAAAACCAATCAAAACTATAAACGAATGTGCCTCGATGGTTCCGTCGCGCTGTGTTAATCTGTCCAGTACCTATTCGCAAATAGTACCTACTGCTGTCAACAGCCATTAGTGCACGTTCACATTGAGATTATTTGTGCCTCACTGCGAGCCATCAGGTTGAGTCTATTAAGTAAGTAAGACTACTATTAGTTAACACAGAGTAAAATAGTACACAAATTGCCATTGACTGTTTTTTCAATGTGAACGTGCCTTTACTTAAGAGGAATGGGGACGACCGGTTTCCTTACAAAACGTAGTCCCCTTTTGCCTTTTTGGATATTGACATTATGGAAAATATTTCTACAAAATAGTAATTGTTAATTGACGGCTCGGCAGCTCGGCGTTGGTAGAAATGGAAATGCTTTGAGCGGTTTCAGAGGAATTTTCTTCTGTGAACGCTTGAAATGTCGAATGCACACCGGGAAGGTCTAGTCCATAGTCTATGGTGACCGTTTTTCGTCAGGTGGATTTACCGTAAATGTGATATAGATAGGCAGTAGGTAGGTATTAAGGACGACTCACGTTACACCGGGCAGTGTCCGGGCCGGAGCTTCCGGAGCTTACTTTTCTATGACATGACAGGCGATCACGTGATGCTCTCCATAGAAAACGATGCACCGGAAGCTCTGGGTCGGACACGGCCCGGCCTAACGTGAGTCATCCTTTATAATAAAAATAAAGGTCACCGACTTCCAGAAATATGTACACCAGTTGATTTGCAAACCAATATAATTTGTAGGTATTTCTAATGAATGATAGCTACATTTATACATATTTTAATAATAATTCCATCCTTTCCACCTCCCAGCATTCTTTCCAGCAGAATGCCCGCCTGTTATTTTTATTAAAAATCATTTCTTTCCCACATATCATTTATGTTTTCGTAAATTACAAAATAAGTGTTGCTTAATAAAGGAAAATAGCGATTTCGATAATGATTAAACACCTGTAACAGTTCAATAAAGGTACGAAATCAACGTTCTAAAGCGCAAGGGCACTTCAGCCCAGCACCCAATCTTATAAATCTATTTGATTTCGTCCACTAGCAAAGTTCGTGGATCAGCGTTTTTCAAAAAATGTCACGAGCATCCTAAACAAACGGCGAAGCGTTACTTTGCACAATCTACCCTCATTAAAATTCGTCGGACTACGAATTTACATCGCTGTCTGCTTAGGGCCACAGTACCACCGTTATTGCAGCGGTAATTTTTTTTCAATGTAATGTCAATTGTTAAACTTTGAGAACGCATCTAATAATAACTGCATAGCGTCAGCGGCATTCTAACTTTAACGAGCAAAATTTTAGAAAAACTTTAATGCGACTGTACTGACGCATAACTTTTTTTCGGCTGCTATTTAACTGATCACCATGCAGATATAGTAAAATTTAACACCAAAAAAATCTATTTTAACACCCTAAAATAATAAATGATCACCAAAATGATACCTCAATTTTAATGTGAAATTATTGCCAATTTTATTACATTTTGCTATCCTATTAAAGGAAATGACACCAAACTAATCATTATTAACCCAAAAATAGTAAATGATTACCAAATTACAAACCCCATTTTAATGTGAAATGATAACCAAATTTTTACATCTTGCTATCCTATTAAAGAAAATGACACCAATCTAATCATTGTAAACCCAAAAATAGTAAATAACCACCAAAATTAGAACTCCGTTTTAATGTAAAATTATAACCAAATTTTTAAATCTTGCTATCCTATTAAAGCAAATGACTCCAAAATAATCATTGTAAACCCAAAAATAATAAATGACCACCAAAATTGTAACCACATTTTAATTAAAAATGTGCAAATATTTAATATATCGTTATCCTATTAAATTAATTAATCCACTTCGTCACCTTTTTCTAGTAGCATTTCATTTCTGTAACAGTCGCAGTTCTAACCTAACCCACTTTTCTACTAGCATTTCGTTTCTGTAAGGGTCGCAGTTTAAACCTAACCTAACCCACTTTTCTAGTAGCATTTCGTTTCTGTAAGTGTCGCAGTTCAAACCTAACCTAACCCACTTTTCTAGTAGCATTTCTTTTCTGTAAGGGTCGCAGTTCAATCCTAACCTAACCCACTTTTCTAGTAGCATTTCGTCTTTTCTAGTAGCATTTCTTTTCTGTAAGGGTCAGAGTTCTAACGTAACCTAACCCACTTTTCTAGTAGCATTTCGTTTTTGTAAGGGTCGCAGTTCCAACCTAAACCACTTTTTAGTAGCATTTCCTTTCTGTAAAAGTCGCAGTTCTAACCTAACCTAACTCACTTATTTGAAAGCAGTTCGGTTCTGTGAGGATCGCAGTTCTAACCTAACCTAACCAACTTTTATAGTAGCATTTCGTTTCAGTAAAGGTCGCAGTTCAAACCTAACCTAACCTATTTTCTAGTAATATTTCGTTTCTGTAAGAGTCGCAGTGCTAACCTAACCCACTTATCTGATAGCAGTTCAAACCTAACCTACTTTTCTAGTAGCATTTCAGTATGCTACTAGAAAAGTAGGTTAGGTTAGGTAGGTATGACTATGACTATGACTATGCGGTGCGGTGTACGGGGGGTTGAGCGGGAGGGGCTAGTAATTTTGGCATCATTTTACTTTATTTGGTAATATGTATAAATTTTTTGGTAATCATAGTGGTTTATTTAGGTGAAAATATCGCATTAATTTGGTCTTCAAGATTTGGTGATCATTAATGATTTTTGGTGATCATTCAATATATTTTGTATTTGAATACAATTTAAAGTGCAGTCGTTATTAAAATGGTGGTACTTTTGTAATTTTAGGCCCTATCTTTTTGGTGTTCAGTAATTTTTTTGGTACGACAGATTTCTTTATTTAGGGTACCAAAGTATTTTTTGGTGGTCATTATATTTGTAGCCCTTTTTTTCATAAAAACTTTCTTCCAAAGTTATAGTTTCCAAATGTAGCCTACGTCACCCGCTACGGCTAAAAACATAGCACTTGCCTTAATTAGGTAAAACATACTTACTTACTTACTGCTGTGGCGCAACGACCCGAAGTGGATCTTGGCCTCCGACATTTGATGTCCGCCATGCTACTCTGTCCAAAGCCGTTTCTGTCCAGTTGACGGCGCCGAGTTCGCTAATGCACGGTGGGCTGGCCTTAGGCCATAACTCAAAAAAACGCATGTGGTATTTTTTGGTTTCCAATGACTGAATATTATTAGCTAATAAGTGTACTTTTATCAGGTGTAAATAGATCCGGCATAACTAATTACTTTCATTCTCTAACAATCCTTGAAAGTTAACGCAACTCCCGGTTGTACGCGCTCTCTTATCAAAGGCTCATTAAGTGAACGTCATTAGTAGTGAATTCCTGAAGCGATAGTGATTTTAGTGATTATTATTAATATGGAGCTTAAAGAATCAGGTATGTTGTTTCATTTTATATACAAAGTATAACTTTTTCATTAAAAGTATATTTATAATAATAGGTCTACGAGGTAACAAAAAGTCATACAAACAGGATTAGAATATTTTGTTTACTTAAACTTCTAGTTATGTTCCCAATGAATTCTAACATCGAAAGTAGTATTGTTTTGAAGCTTGATATCTCTAGATTAACGGCCATAAAAGATTATATGCAGACGCCTGCGGGTTTGATAGTTAAAAGACTGCTACGCCTGCGTAGGCCAACGCGTAGCAGTACTACGAAAACATTACGAATGGAAATTTACCCTTTTTCTTTCTTTTTTCAGGTGATGTGTAGGTAGGATCTTTTACAAAGGGATTTTTATTTAACTTAGTAGTTCAGATATAGAAGGATGTTGTCAAGTGCTTAAAACAAATTAGTAGGAATGTTGCCAGATGTAGAAAACGTAGGTACAAGTGATTTGGATAACATAATAATGTACTTACATTGGTAGTAGACTTGTAATTTATTTGAAACCATCTTTGCGAAATCAGTGTATAGTTCTTAAGAAACATTCGAATTGGTTAAATGAGAAGCAATGTGATAATTTTCCAATAAAAATAAGATGACTGAAAAGACGTTAAATATTGAATTGGGACAACCGTCATCATCGGGCAATTCGGAACCCTCTACTTCAGCCGGATGGCCAAAAAAAGGACTTTTCGGCTTGTAGTAAGCGATCAAAACGCAGAAGGTTAGCAGCACTAGCAACCTTGGATACATCAGTAGTCAACAACCTGACGAATATTAGCTAATTTAGAGATCAATCAAATCCTTACGATGCATGTGCTATCTCTTCTCACAGAAGCTATACTAACAAAAGACCAATATTTGTTACTACGTACTTATATAAATTTTCGAGTTTATCCTGTTTTACCTTCGTTTGGTAAAGTAATTGTGTGCGCGCACATAGACAAATACGAATCTCTTAAATCATTTTCTAGTAAATTCGAATGATTACGGGCCGTAGGAAACTACCAAAAACAAAAAATCTATAGTTGTCACAATGTGTACTTATTTAACTAGATGTTTAAAATACATTTTAGATGAATCTAAAATATTAGTTGATCTATGTTAGTTTTTTAAGGTGACTGACACGTGACGTAAAATATTTTGCGTTGGATAATTTGTACGATATTAGCATCTCTGTAAATATATAATTTTTAATTTTAAATATAGATTTTTACAATATAATTGATAAAAACTATTTGTTCTATTATATTATTCAAGAATACGTTGTAATTTATTTCTTAATTCAATTTTTATAAGGCTTTAAAATTGTACGGATTTTGCATATTTTTTTGTTATCAGTTAGATTTTTATTATGCTAAAATATACAAAGAAGAACTATTTATTACTGTTTTTTTACTAGATATTTAAACAACAAACATGAACATATTTTTATTTTGAGGGTATCTTTGATACTTTCGGAGAAATCGATTTTTGACCCTTTCTCCATACAAGCCGAGCCACCGTGTAATGGTCTAAGATCCCACATAATATGGTCGACCTTCAACAATTTGTCTGACGGCTGAAACTATGAAAATATGAAAGAAAATATGTTCCAGGACATAAATAAATAGGGTTGCCTAAACAAATATGGTCAAGGCAATTTTTAATAAATTTTTGAAAAAAAAAATTTTTCGGCTAATTTCACCGATTTGTCTGACGATCGAAATAAGTTTCAATGGAAAGTATACAACTTGTACAATATAAATCATCTAAGTTGCCTATCTTTTTCCGGTCACTATTATGTGGTTGCTGCGCCGACCCCAAGTGAATGGGACAAGGGCAAGAGAATGATGATTGCCGTGTTTAAAGAGGTGATTTTATATCGATAATTGTACTCATCTGTCTGACGCTCGAATTATACATCAAAATAATGGTAATTTTATTGCAAATACAATAGCATAGGGTTGCCTGCGAAAATCCGGTCACAAATGAGGGTTGCCAGGCTTTTAATTAAAATAAGAAGGGAAGACTTTTAGCGATAACTCATAAACGGCTTAACTGATCAAGTTTGTTTTAATTTTATTTGATTGAGTTTTTTAAGCACTATTTTCATGATTTTTTTCATATTTTTTGGACAGATGTTTCAAAAGTTGGAAGGAAAAACCTTTTTTTTTTTTTTTTTTCTAAACGATTATTTCCGAAATGATTCACTTTATCAAGAAATGTTGTTTAAAGACCCCTATTCATTTTGAAAGGCCTATCCAACGACACCCCACACTATGAGGTTGAAAAATTAAAAAAATTCTCACATACATTTTGTTTCTTTCTAGGCGACTATTTCCTAAAATATTCACTTTACTTTACGTACTCTGGAGTACCAAGTGGCCGAAGGCCGTCTGGACGCCCTAGGTACCGCTGGAGAGACGATGTGCAGAATTGGGTAAAAAATTTACTTAAATATTGCAACATTATGCGATATGCACATAAGCCCATCTACTACTAGTGCTACGCGATAGCTCGTAGCAGCGTTTTCGCTACTTGCAACATTAGCGTCGTCATGGATATTCGATTTTTGCGAATATTAAACCGATGCAAGATTTATCATTTTTTTCATTATGAAGTAAGTGCCTAGTTTATTTGCATCTTCTTAGTCGTTTCACCCTTGACAGAGTGGTCGTGGTCATCATCGGATGGTGACAAGCTTCACAAGCCATTGTTCTCTGTTAGCCGCCATCCTGGCAAATTCGTGTGCCAACCCATCCACTGCAACTTTGACCTGGTCCGTCCATCTCATTGGTGGTTTTGTTCGTGACCTTGTACCATGCTCAATAGCCGCATCCCCCTGGCGGCATACATGGCCAAAGAAGGTGAGGATGCAAGATTGCACAAGATATAACAGACGCTGCTTGATGCCGAGTTTCTGGAGTATAGATTCGAATTCTGTCTATGATACCCCAAGCATTATTCTCCAGCACCACATATCCAGAGCGTCTATCTTTTGCATCTCAGCTTTTCGTAGGGTCGTTTCTGTCACGTTACATTATTTGCATAGAAAGTTGGTTTCGCTACTAGGAGCAATAACTAGGAATACATAACCTCTAAAATTTATTCCTCTTAATAAATTAAGTTATACACTTATAATACTGCTCAAACGGGAGGCTGTGGTCGGGATCACTGTGTGCCCATTCGGAGTGCTCTATATTTGCATAATTTGGACCGGACCTATGACAAAACCCTGTAATTTTTGCTGGTCTAGCCATTTGGATTCTATCACTATTTTCTTTATTACATAGTAAGGGTACGGATTGTTAATTCGAATACAGCTTGTGATTTTATGAACAGATCTAATATAAACGTAATTAAAAAAATCCTTTATTTTGATGTTTTCAGTCGCATTAGCCATTTTTGAATAAGTGTAGGTATCTAATCTACCTATATATGGATCTGATCCATGTAAAAGTATTAAATCGTTATTAATTAGGTACTTGTAATTTGTTAAGATCGTTAGGTAAGTATAGTTGACGAAATATTGTAATTAATTTGCACCGATGTCTCAAGCACCTTGTACGGAAAATCGGTGCAAATTAAATTAGGTTTGGAATTACATTATTTTAATTAATAACCTTCACACGAAAGTGGAGGACCTGCGCGAAATCGCCTTTTCGTACAAACGTAGTCCTCATTTTCCTCTCTGGATATTAACATTATTGAAAACATTTTGACATAATTTGTTGTATATCAACCACAGCTAAATATTTCCATAATGTCAAAATTCAGAGAGGAAAATGGGCACTACGTATGTAGAAGCGGCCGTCCCCTTTCCTCTTAATAGTTGTTCTGTCAAATTAAATTAATTTGTATCGTCAGAGTGCCCTTGCTTAATGCGCACTCGTGACTTAATCCTGGGCAGACACATATTGCGCCCGGAGGAGTTAAAGTATCTCGAGATCAAAAAGATCCTGCAGCTGTTTGAAGTTGCAGGTTTGGATCAAGAGTTGTAGTAGGTGGCGATCACAATAGATCAGGAATGGTCGCAGCGATACATAGGCTATGGATCCTTATATAGCCCCTAACAAGAAGAAGAAGAAGAAGATTGTCAGTGTGGGTGGAGATTAAAAACGATTGCCAGAGCGAAAGTCCAAAACGATGACAAATGAACTGTAATAACGCAGAGCCGGGTCAGCTCATTACCGCGGGAATATCCTAAATTCAGACAAGTCGCCGCGACGTAAACATAATTAGGGTTGGGAGAGACCTATTGTGAGGAAGTAGAAATAAAACGCGAATAATACGTACCACTTCAACTGCCGAGATTTTTGGCACGTCTTTTATCGTAAATCAAATCATATACCGAGTGTGTCCTGTCTTAGAGTGTCCTGTAATACAAAAATTAAACTGTTGGCTGTACTCCTCAAACTGACCAAAGATCAGCGACTTTAAAAACAAATCAGACAAGTGCGAGTCGGACTCACCCATCGAGGTTTCTGAACATTTTAGTATTTGTTGTTATAGCGGCAACAGAAATACATCATCTGTGAAAATTTCAACTGACAGATGGACAGATAGACAGACGGACGGGCAGTGGAGTCTTAGTAATAGGGTCCCTTTTCACCCTTTGGGTACGGATCCCTAAAAATTATGAAGAGTTTAGGCATCGTATTTTTCATACAAATTAAACATTATATTCAATGTTAATGTTTCTTCTATTGTTATATAGGTATATGTTTGAACAGGACACAGTCACAGAAGTCAATATTTATTCTCGTCCGACAATGTGATTTTGAGAGATTTACTATTTCTGTGTTTGTTACAGGTTTTCTGAATCTTTATCTATAGAAGTAAACGTGTCCTTCTATTGTTAGGTCCCTAAATTAAAAAAAAAAATTATAATCTCCATTTTCGGTACAAGCTTTTTTTTACGTTGTATATCTTTTTGTAAAATAATAACTAATTATCAAGACTATTCTAACGAGTCCAAAGTGCAATGTGCATTACACCTCTTTTTAACATTTAACCTTTTTACTTATTTTTTCTCGGAAATATTACTTATGTCATTATAGTAGGGTAGACTACAAACTACAAAACATAATGATATGGGCGTTTTATTGGTGAGAAGCGCCGGAAATGGGTTTTTATGCTACATTGTCGGTCTAGGCTTGACTAGCAACCTCTACCCTACTCCGCAGTCCAGCAGCTCCCGTATTGAGCTTTTAGGGAAATTTACTATTACAATATTCTACAAAATATGATAATATCGTTACCAGAATCAGGTCGCACAATTACACAAGATTAACTGTACAGGTAAGGATTACAGTGGCATTAGGGCCAGCAACTACAAAGGCGGCAATAAACGCAGCGTGTTTTAAACTAACTTATTACTCGGTACTTTATTGCTGAACTTGGACGTAAATCATAATAATTACCAGCCATGCTGTTTCTTATCTCGCTTTTGTTGCAATGTAGCTGTAGGAGTAATAATGAGATATTGTTTGCATTGGAATTAGTATCAAGGGAGTCGAGGATAACTTGTTACTCTGTGCGGCACTCGAACCCGAGGCTTTAATTTAGGAAATATGAGTAATTTACGGATTCGAATTGTAATAATGTGTATTTTTGATTTGATATTGATTTGTTAGTCGATACTATCAGCGCTGCCGTGTCACGCGCATCTCATGTAACTTTAAAAGTTGAGTTTCGAGATAATTACGTTTAAAGTTTTAAAGATTCAAATGCTGTTATCGTTGACGGTTTTTCGTATTTTTTTTATTTTTTCTAATCTACATGTAGGGAATATGGTCACAGAGTAGGCCCTTTAATTTTTTTTCGCATAATTGAATAGTTTTCATTTTATTCGAATTAAATGGTTCCGCATGATCAACTCTTCCATACTATAGTGGTCACACGAAGTCATGTAAGTCAAGTTACATGACATACGCGTGATCAAACGTGACACGTATTACTTGACCAATATTGTTGTCGTATAAACCAAGCGCTCGGCCAGTCATGCCTAACTATGGCAACTTAAGAAACGATGGTGATATTTTGGTTGTGTCAGTCATGCAACTCAAGTTAACTCAGTTGTGCCTGACGCCATCGGCAAAAAAAATAATTACATGAGTTAGTCATATGCTTTTCTCAGTAAATAATGAAGATTTTCAAAATTTTCTTTTAGCAGATATAGCTTTAATGGTTTTTAAGACGATTTAGACTGGTTTTCTTGAAACGACTCGTGGTTTCTTGGAACAATTTTTATTATACCACGGTCACCGTAGTCTATGGACGCTTGCAACAACGAAGGTGTTACATGCGCGTTGTCGACTCTTTAAAAACCTGTTGGTGCCTGTAGAGTCTGTGCGGAAAGAGAAGAGTTGTGGAATGTATGGGGCCCAATATATTCTACGACTTCTCTTTCTGAACAGACTCTACAATATTTTTTGAAGAATCCAGTACGCAGTAGGTAGTCACTCGAGAAATTCTCGGCATAGCTCATTCCACAACCGGAGCGTCCACGGGAGGAAATTAGCTATCTATTATACCTACATAGTTTCCGATTTCCCCTCACTGTCCCATTTGGATGGAATGAATTAGCTAAGGGTAGATTTAACTAGATACCTCTATAATACCTATGCATTATAGACAGAGATGGGATTCTCATGTTGTCTTTTTGTTTCGTGATACATCTACGATTTTTGAAAGCTGTGGGAAGTTTCTGGGTGAAGAGCTGTTACTGTTGACAGCTGACAAATCATATAAAAACCAGCTCAAATTAATAAACAGTTTTACAACCATAAAAAGCCTCCAGGTAAACGTATCCCATTCAGCGTTAATCAGGACACGTTGTCGTTTTGCCTCTATGAAGCATTTATTTTCGCTACATACCGGGAAACCCATGTTATATGCTATGATGTAGCGCTACTACCAAAGCTCAGTGGTGAATGTGTTACTCAGAATGAAGCTTGTTACTCGTAACTTACGTCTTTACCTACTTTAATTACACTAATGATGGGGCAGGGTTTGAAAAGATGCCTTTAAATATGATGTCTCTAATAGTTTGTTTGCCCACCTGAAAATATTAAAAACTGAAAATGTACTGAAATAAAGTCATGGTAAAACTGACTTGCTGAGTCGTTTTGGGGTTTTCCGGATCTGGAAGAGATTAGTGAGACTGTTTGTCGTACATTAAAAATATGGCCCCCATGCCACAAGGATGCGAACGGCGGCCGAAAGAAATTTTCCGATTATTCGAGCCCTCGCCCTGCTGAATTCGCTTTTAGCATCAGTACCGGAGTACGACCTGCTGGCGTGACGCTGGCCAGCTGTATGTCAGGAATACTTGAGATTTTCAAGCGATTGCCAAGTCATTATATGGATTAAAAATTAAAGATAATCTAATATCGATACGGTTTTAACACCCCCACTGACCAAAATAACCGACCTGGTTTCACATAACATCTCAAAACTTTTTTGTAGTAGAAGAATTGCGTTGCGAGACTTGCATCTTTTTACATGTAATGTTTTTGATGGGATTTCTATTTCTAAGCCCACAAAATTGACGAAAAATACCGAAAAAGTTTCTGTTAATACATAAACTTCTAGCAAAGGTTGAAGTGGGGGTTTAAAGTCCATCCGTATCAGTGGGTGCCATTAGGCGGTAGAAATGTAGGTCGGAGCGGACGCCGCATTAGTAACAATTAGGCGAAACAGATTTGTACGTGCACCTGCATTTGCATTGTCTAACTAAAGACACGCCGTGTTGCTAGCGGGCAGAACAATATACTTTTTTTGACAAGTGAACCTTAGATTGAATAAATTAAATCAGATGACAATGCAATATTATGATGATATTGAGCTGATCTGATGACGGAGACAGGAGGTGACCATGGAAACTTAAAACAATGCAAACTATTGTATTTGGGGTTATTAGAATTGTCTCGATGAGTATTAATTGCATGTGGAAAGAAAATTACAGTTAATAAAGGCTTATACCAAAAAAGAAATTTTTGCCAATAACTTATTTGTCTTCATACGCCCTGACTCTGGGCTTCAAAGCAATAGTTTAGGATGAGAGAATAACTTATTCATTTCTAGAACTAAATTGTCATCTCATCTCGAATTAAACGTCAAAAATTAATGTCATAAGGTGAGGAGGGTAAGACCATCGCCGGATAAAGTGAAACACTTGTATGGAATCCTCATACTGTTTGTCTTGCCCCGAGCAAAATAAACTATTGTACGTCTTATCCCACCTTACCTTCTTGGATTTACGTTTTGTGTCGCCTGCGTTTACATGTGACATTAGGTACGTTAAACGTAATACGCCTCTCGGACAGCTGTAGAAAAAATACAACCTTATTTGTGCAATGTTTACAGGGTGGTTCGAGGAAATAGAACGACACATACAAACATGCCGAGCGGCTTTCAGGTTTCCGACCAAAATGGCGGCACTGTATCTCAACCGAAATGTGGCGTCGGAGGAAATTCGACTTGTTTTAGACATATGTATTAGAACGTGAAGTAGGGACCATGTGGCCACAAAATTATACATAGTTATAGGCGATGTCAATGTCACTAATGTCACTTAATTTTTTTCTTTTTGGATTTGTTTAAATATGATAGAATTTAAACTGTCGTGAGTCATACTATAATTATGATAAATTGACGGCACGAAAAGTTTCGGAGAGCTTAGGTGTTCAAGCAGCAGCACCGATATGCGTTGAAACATTTCTCGCGACATAAACGTAGTAGGTACGTAAAAAAACAACGGGTTGCACTCCGGGAGTGCCGACAGAAGTGAAAACTCAATGACTAGTCCAATATGTCTGCAGCACTATTAGTCTGTTCGAGAAACGGTGAAAAATATAGATAATACTCCTAAAAATACGTGTGATACCTCATTAGATTCGTAATGATGTCTAGAAAAATGTATTCGAAGCGTGTGATCTTATTAAGCATGTATATGAGAAGGGCTCTAGAAAGCGACAAAATTTTACAATAGTTATTTATACTTTTTTGTTTCGTTTTCAAAAAAAGAAGGAATTTCGAGAAAATTTTGATCATTAACAATTGCCTAACTAGTTGAGAAAATAACTCAAGTATTACATTTGTTAGCATGTTTTAAATACACCATTTTTTTTTTTTATTTTTCAAGCAATACTTAATATCTTTTAAAATTATATTTACCGTTTACCGACATAACCGTTTTTTCACGCCGCGCACGTTTCTCGAAAATGAGGCGCGGAGGGCTGTGTTCAGCGTTGAATAAAAAGTATAAATAATGAAGATACAGTTCGAAGTATGGAATGTTTGATTGATACTCCTCTTTTATAATATTAATTTTGGTTTCTTAAGTATTAATACTTTTTGAGATATTAGGGAAATAAAAAATATCTACTTTTTTCCCCCTTTTTTTGTTTATAACTTTTGATATTTTTTGTGTGCTAATACACGCTTCGAATACATTTTTCTAGACATCATTACGAATCTAATGAGGTATCACACGTATTTTTAGGAGTATTATCTATATTTTTCACCGTTTTCCGTTTCTCGAACAGACTATATGTATAATTGACCCATCCTCCTTACTATTGAAAAACTTTAGTTCCGAAATTGCTGGTCAGTGAGCTTGTTTAAAATTCGAAATTCAAATTTGTAGCGTTAATAGTTTAAAATTCGAATAGAAATTGTAAAGTTACCTTTCAGACCTCGCATCTAAATATATTTGGTCATGACATTTTGAGTTTTATTCACCAGTACTAGAGTTCACTTTTATTAGCGATTTCATCAAGATGTAGCTTTATTGAATTACTAGCTGTGCCCGCGGCTCCGCCCGCGTGGAATTCGGTCTGTATCAGTAAGCTGCTAATTTCTAATCTTAATTTCTCTCCCTCTCCCCTGGAGGCGGAACTTGAAGTAAAGTTGACAGATGGATATGCTACAGGACAGTAGTCCAGATAAAATATTTTACAATTAGGTACCACTAAATAAAACTACACTCCAAAATCAATAGTTTTTTTCGCCCTTATTCAAATTTTACACGTGATTTAAACGACAGAGTAGTAGGTGTATATCCAGTAAATCGGACGATACAGTAAGGTATACGCGCGCGAGCGAAAGCGAAGCGGCCTGCTTGGCTAGAGCGCCACTCACCGTGGTCTTCTTCGGACGCCTGATGAAGATCATGTGCCCCTTGTAACCTCAATGCGTTGCGAGACTTTCGCGAATGATTCGATTTTTTTCGGGAAGGCATGGTAATGCGTATAAAATGTGAGTCCCAAATCGTTTGACTCCGCAAACGACCAGTGCCGGATTAAGATATTTTGATGCCCTAAGCACGTCTAGACCATGGTGTCCCTTCTCCCTAGGGTCATCAAGATTACATTTAATTTTTTTGGTAAATTGAGTGACGTTCATTGATTCATTAGTTTCATTACAGCTGAGAATGGAAATCAGTCACATCATTTTATCACGAAAATTGATAGTGCCGCAGCAGTAACGTTACAACAGATTACCTAATGCTACTGCAGTCGCCACCCGAATGGCACCCTTATCATATCTCAGAATGTTATTGAAAACGCGAGCGGAGCGAGCGCGAAAATTTTTCGATATAAAAAACGCAATTTGATAGACAGTTGTACATTTTTACTTTTAGTCCCAACCAGGCGCGAATCCAGGATTTCATACAGAGAAGGGATGGGACAGTTTTCTATCAGCCTAGTTTCGCATAGGGCTCGATATTTATTTTAAGGGTCTCAGCGAGGTTGTTTTCATACAGAAAAAATGCAAGAAAGCAGAGCTTGGAATTGAATTGGCGAAGTGTGAGCAAGGCAGAAGGCCCAGCTGCGAAAGAGGAAAGCTTGGATTTGGATTCACGCCCAAGTGTAACTAAGGCAGAAGGCCTCGCATAAGACCTAACGCCGAACTGCAAAAGAGTGGCTTGAAATCGAATCTATGCATGTAGTCACGACTTTTCTACTGCTCGCTCTTTGGCTTCACTCGAAAGCGCTAGGTACTTGATAGGATGCTTTTAGTTTTCGGCTTTCACGGGGCCCCTTATAACACTTTGACAGTTAGTTCTCAGGATCGCGGCTAAGGAGCAACTCGGTTTGGCCGACAAATCTGGCGTGCAAGAGAGCAAAATTCGCTATAAAATCGGTAACCTATGTCGAAAAAATCGGCTGGCCGCAAGCCCGAAAGCAAGATTTTTTTCCATGACTTTAAGGGCCTCCGCGTAAGGTCAAATCGAAAGCCTACGTTGGAGATGTTCTTACGTACCCTCACTCTCTTACTTGATCCCTACGACCCTTCGTTATTAGATGGGTACTTGTACACGTATAAAAGTTTCATGTAGCTACCTACTCCACGACGACTGCAATGCTGATGCAGCCTGCGCGTTTTTTTGCCTACGGTTTTGGTGCCCCCTAGACGTGGTGCCCTAAGCAAGTGCTTATTTTGCTTAAAAGGGTTAATCCGGCACTGCAAATGACAGAGGTTATTGAACTCTCAACGCCCAATATAGTCGACGATAGCAGTT